>NW_026731618.1:537500-561164 GCF_028476545.2 Physella acuta | reverse complement strand
TTTTTACTTACAATTGTTATAAATAATAATGCTTTTAACGTCTATAAATAATTTATGCTATAAAAAAATACAAACCACAACAATAAACATACAAAATTTTACAATTCTTAACAAATTAATAAAAATATTTCTAAAAATATTTCTGTGACTTTTTTTCCAAAAATTTTTTCCACTGTGACTTTTTTTCTGTGACTTTTTTTTCCTAGCAAAAACTGTGACTTTTTTTCTGTGTTTTTTTTTCCTGTGACTTTTTTTCCGTTTACCGGTCGGGGTAGGGGGGACTGGGGTGTTGGGGTGTGGGGTTGGTGGGGTGTGTGGTGTAGGGTGGGGTGTTGGGGTTGGTGTAGAGTGGGGTGTGGGGTGGGGTGGTGTAGGGTGGGGTGTTGGGGGGGGGGGGGTTGTGTACGGTGGTGTTTAGGGTAGGGTTATGTGGTGTATGGTATGTGGCGTGAAAGGTACGTAGGGTGTAGGGTAAGTGGGGTGGAGGTGTAGGTGGGGATGGGGTGGATTGTAGGGTAGGTGGATTGTAGGGTAGGTGGGATGTAGGGTAGGTGGGATGTAGGGTAGGTGGGATGTAGGGTAGGTGGGATGTAGGGTAGGTGGGGTGGAGGTGTAGGTGGGGGTGGGGGTGGGGTGGATTGTAGGGTAGGTGGGGTGTAGGGTAAGTGGGTTGGGGTACAGATTATGTGCGTTTGGAGGCGGAGGTTAAACAAAAATTTCAGCTTTTAATTGGATTCCCTTGACCTGCTGCACGATCATATCAACTCAATGAGCTAACACTTGGTAACATTTAAACCCTATCGCTAACATTTGGTAACACTTAAACCCTATCGCTAACATTTGGTAACATTTGGTAACATTTAAACCCTACCCTAACACTTACTACCCGCTTCAATGTGTTGATTGGCCTGTATGTACAGCTAGCTGTGAGTGATTGGCACGTGTACCGCTGACATTGATCCCACTCGAGGCTTTTGAACTTTGGAATTGTTGAAGGCAGTAGAGTCACGTGACGTGCTGATAATCCATCCATCATAGTGGGTTATCATTTGATATCCCACCCATAGTGGCATCTAACATATGTGTGACATCTAATGTATGTGACATCTAATGTATGTGACATCTCATGTGTGTGACATCTCAAGTGTGTGACATCTCATGTGTGTGACATTTAATGTATGTGACATCTCATGTATGTGACATCTAATGTGTGTGACATCTAAACTGAGCTAAATAAACATGGCAGCGATCCCGCCTTGGGTCATGCTGTTACGACCCTGACCTTTGATCCCGGGTAGGTGTGGCCACACGGTGGCATATTAAAACCCACCTTGTGACGTCAGTGATTCGTTTGACTGCTCTCCCCCCCCCCCCCCGTTCCATTATCTGGAGCGACTTGAGGACAATCATGGGGGAAAATTCCCAGAGAAAAATCACAGGCAGGGATAGTGATTCAAACAACCCATCAGTGCCGTAAGCAGGATTTTAGCCAAAACAATTTAAGTATAATTAATCAATTGCCAGTCCACCCTCTCCAAATTATGTTAATGAGGTTATGACCTTCACTTTTAATTATTTACCCCATCTCCCAGCACTTGAAGTTTCACCAGAAAAAAAAAACAACACATTTCATCAGCAACCACATTTTGGCGGGAAAAAGCAATTCTTCTGCACGTGGAAACTATTTCCTCATCGGTTATTTTTAGCTCCGAATCTGAAACACAGGATTTGTAGAATAATCTGTAAAATTAGGAAACACTTTTTTGGGGAAAAAATACGCACGCCAAACCAGAGTTTCTTCCAGGCATCTCTTCGGGAGGGAGGGGGGGGGGGGGGCTAAGCCCCCCCCCCCCCGAAATATTTTTACCGCCCCCCCCCCCGAACGAAATGAAATTTATATAATTTATATAGAAAATATTTATATAGAAAATATATACTTTTAACAGTGTCCGTCCCCCCCCCCCCCCCGAAGAAAGTTTACCGCCCCCCCCCCCCGAAGGTTTTAAAGTGCCCCCCCCCCCCCCGGAGAAAAAAATCTGGAAGAAACACTGCGCCGAACTATAGGTTAAAACAGGTATAATGACAAGATTAGCAGGACAGACACAGTGACAAGAATAACAGGACAAACAATGTCAAAATTACAGCAATACAAAGATTGATATAGTAGGATGTTGTTTTTACTTTCTCGTATATACGAAGTATAGAGAAAGTCTTGTAATCGTGCAAAAAAAAAAAAAAATCGAGATTTTTACAAATCTCGACGTTTTACACCTCACTGATACGGAAAAACATAATTTTGCAATCTTGTCCGTATGTCTGTGTGTCTGTCTGTCTGTCTGTCTGTCTGTCTGTCTGTCCGTGTGTAAACACGATAACTTGAGTACCGTTACAGCTAGGTTGATGAAATTTCATATATAAGTATTTTATCAAAATCGTAGATCCGTATCAACTTTGAGCGATTTCCGATAACCGGAAGTGGTACTTTTCCTACTTTGAATTTTTCAAAAGCCTATAACGTGAGTACTATTTCAGATAGATAAATGAAATTTCACATGTAAGTAAAAGATCTAATTCTCTACCTTCTGTTAAATTTTGAGTATTTTCCGTTGACCGGAAGTAGTAATTTACGCTACTTCAGATTTCTCAAAAAAATAATTTAAATTTAAAGTACTAATAATATTGCGCACTATTATGCACTTTTTTATTTAGCGTTCACTTGGTGTGCAATTCTTTTGTCTACGAGATTTTATTCTATTTTTAAAACTTTAAGTATTTAAAATGGATTAAAAATCATGTCTATAGCCCGAGTTCCCATCCCCTGTTATTTTATATAAGAATATTCGAGAAAGTTTAGGGGAGATCACTCCCGGTTTATTGTTTACCGTGAAAAGAAAAGATTCCAGCAGGTTAAAATAAGTATCACAGACCCTTGTCTTTCTCGGCCGTGTGTTTTTGTTACTTGTTTTTGTTGCCTGTATGTTTTTGTTGCCTGTTTTTGTTGCCTGTATGTTTTTGTTACCTGTTTGTTTTTGTTGCCTGTATGTTTTTGTTGCCTGTTTTTGTTGCCTGTTTTTGTTGCCTGTTTTTGTTGCCTGTTTTTGTTGCCTGTTTTTGTTGCCTGTATGTTTTTGTTGCCTGTTTTGTTGCCTGTTTTGTTGCCCAAACAGGAAATAAATAATTAGAAGCTGTTCTACAGCTGTCCTAGAGAATCAGTCAACAAATATAAAATTGTCTGATATCTAGAGTGAAACCGTTTGATGAGAGTATGTAAACAAATCACATGAGATTGAAACCGTTTGATGAGAGTATGTAAACAAATCAGTTGGGATTGAAACCGTTTGATGAGAGTATGTAAACAAATCACATGAGATTGAAACCGTTTGATGAGAGTATGTAAACAAATCACATGAGATTGAGTGAAACCGTTTGATGAGAGTATGTAAACAAATCACATGAGATTGAAACCGTTTGATGAGAGTATGTAAACAAATCACATGAGATTGAAACCGTTTGATGAGAGTATGTAAACAAATCACATGAGATTGAAACCGTTTGATGAGAGTATGTAAACAAATCACATGAGATTGAAGCCGTTTGATGAGAGTATGTAAACAAATCACATGAGATTGGTGTGTGCTGATAAGAAAGATTTTTGCTTACATCAGACGAAAAGTGGGCAACTGTTATGGG
The DNA here is from genome assembly GCF_028476545.2 of Physella acuta. Taxonomy (NCBI): domain Eukaryota; kingdom Metazoa; phylum Mollusca; class Gastropoda; family Physidae; genus Physella; species Physella acuta. Next base: position 557,474 of record NW_026731618.1, on the reverse strand, counting down.
CAACTGTTGTTTTCTATTGTGTAACTTTTCCTTCTCGCGTGCTTTTGGTTTTTGCTCTTGATTAGCACCGTGTTCAAATGTTTGTTTTGCTTGGTGTGTTCAAGGTTTGTGGCGGGTGGGAGACGGTCGCCTAAGTGGCAGGCGTATCGTGCAGTATCGTGACGTGTTGGAGTGCTGGAGTGTTTAAAATAGCCGCCCCACTGTGTGAAAACCTGTTTGTTGACAGGTGATTTCAGGCAATCAGGTCTGGCAGTGTGCTGTGACGTGGTGTGTAGTTGTGTGATGTGTAGTTGTGTGGTGTGTAGTTGTGTGGTGTGTAGTTGTGTGGTGTGTAGTTGTGTGGTGTGTAGTTGTGCGGTGTGTAGTTGTGTGGTGTGTAGTTGTGTGTAGCTGTGTGGTGTGTAGTTGTGTGGTGTGTAGTTGTGTGGTGTGTAGTTGTGTGGTGTGTAGTTGTGTGGTGTGTAGCTGTGTGGTGTGTAGTTGTGTGTAGTTGTGTGGTGTGTGGTTGTGTAGAGTTGTGTGGTGTGTAGTTGTGTGGTGTGTAGTTGTGTGGTGTGTAGCTGTGTGTAGTTGTGTGATGTGTAGTTGTGTGGTGTGTAGTTGTGTGGTGTGTAGTTGTGTGTAGTTGTGTAGTTGTGTGGTTGTGTGTATCTGTGTGTAGTTGTGTCGTGTGTAGTTGTGTGGTGTGTAGTTGTGTGTAGTTGAGTGGTGTGTAGTTGTGTGTAGTTGTGTGGTGTGTAGTTGTGTGGTGTGTAGTTGTGTGTAGTTGTGTGGTGTGTAGTTGTGTGTAGTTGTGTGGTTTGTAGTTGTGTGGTGTGTAGTTGTGTGTAGTTGTGTGATGTGTAGTTGTGTGTAGTTGTGTGGTGTGTGGTTGTGTGTATCTATGTGTATCTATGTGTATCTGTGTGTAGTTGTGTGGTTTGCAGCTGTGTGGTGTGTAGTTATGTGATGTATAGTTGTGTGGTGTGTAGTTGTGTGGTGTGTAGCTGTGTGGTTGTGTGTATCTATGTGTACCTGTGTGTAAATGTGTGGTGTGAAGTTGTGTGGTGTGTAGCTGTGTGGTGTGGTTGTGTGTATTTGTGTGTATCTGTATGGTGTGTAGCTGTGTGCTGTGTGCCAGTGTGTTGTCGCGTAGTGTGTAGCCTGCTAGTGTAGCTCTGTGACATATTTATATTTTAAATTATTGATGTAGTGTTCAATAGCTGTGACGTCATATTTTATGACTGGCAGTCCTGTGACGTAATCGACTGTATGGTTTAATTTGCATATCGTCTCAGACATTCCTCAGAGTGTAACCCCTAAAACCAACACACACACATGTATACACACTCACACCCACACACAGTCACTGACACACACTTGAGTGAACCAACTTTCTTTCCCCTACCAGACATGGAGCGACCTCTGCCGGTACCTAAAGACATCACGGCCAGTACTCCGGTGAGAGATGGTTTCTTCCATCTATGGCATGTTTGTCTTTAAAGGCTGTGATCTTTTCTCTTTTTTGTGACAGTCTAATGTCTGTCTGATGTCTGTCTAATGTCTGTCTAATGTCTGTCTAATGTCTGTCTAATGTCTGTCTAATGTCTGTCAAATGTCTGTCAAATGTCTGTCTAATGTCTGTCAAATGTCTGTCTAATGGCCGCCTAATGTCTGTCTGATGTCTGTCTAATGTCTGTCTAATGTCTGTTTAATGTCTGTCTGATGTCTGTTTGATGTCTGTCTGATGTCTGTCTGATGTCTGTCTGATGTCTGTCTGATGTCTGTCTGATGTCTGTCTGATGTCTGTCTGATGTCTGTCTGATGTCTGTCTAATGTCTGTCTGATGTCTGTTTGATGTCTATCTGATGTCTGTCTGATGTCTGTCTGATGTCTGTCTGATGTCTGTCTGATGTCTCTCTAATGTCTGTCTAATGTCTGTTTAATGTCTGTCTGATGTCTGTCTGATGTCTGTCTGATGTCTGTCTGATGTCTGTCAAATGTCTGTCTAATGTCTGTCAAATGTCTGTCTAATGGCCGCCTAATGTCTGTCTGATGTCTGTCTAATGTCTGTCTAATGTCTGTTTAATGTCTGTCTGATGTCTGTTTGATGTCTGTCTGATGTCTGTCTGATGTCTGTCTGATGTCTGTCTGATGTCTGTCTGATGTCTGTCTGATGTCTGTCTGATGTCTGTCTGATGTCTGTCTAATGTCTGTCTGATGTCTGTTTGATGTCTATCTGATGTCTGTCTGATGTCTGTCTGATGTCTGTCTGATGTCTGTCTAATGTCTGTCTAATGTCTGTTTAATGTCTGTCTGATGTCTGTCTGATGTCTGTCTGATGTCTGTCTGATGTCTGTCTGATGTCTGTCTAATGTCTGTCTAATGTCTGTTTAATGTCTGTCTGATGTTTGTCTGATGTCTGTCTGATGTCTGTCTGATGTCTGTCTGATGTCTGTCTAATGTCTGTCTAGTGTCTGTCTAATGTCTGTCTGGTGTCTGTCTAATGTCTGTCTGATGTCTGTCTAATGTCTGCCCATGTGTACAGAAAACAGAAAGCGTATTTTGACTTTCTCCTCCAGCCAGGCAACAGACCAACAAGAAAAGAGGCGCCACTTCCTCCAGAGCCCATAGACAGTAGGTAGTTTAGATGCACTCCATACTTGCGTGGGTGCAGAACTATATATATTTATATAGTTATATATATATATATATATATATATATATATATATATATATATATATATATATATATATATATAACTATATATATATATATATATATATATATATATGTGTTTGATTTCTATACTGACTGAAGCTTTTTATTGATATAACAGTTTTGTTGTCATTCTTGAGTGTTTTTCTTTAAATTTGTTATCGTGTGTTTCAATATCCTAATATATAAAAGACCCTGTGCGCACCTCTCTCTCTCTTTGTCCGCAAAATATTTTCGCCGGACATCACATCAGAAACTGCAGCGATATATGAAGAACTTTATACGGACTTTTGTTGAAAATAATATGTTAGATGTTTTAAATGTATAACCACAATTTTATCTAAAGAAGAAGAATAAAAAATAAAGGCGTATTCGAATGTAGAAAAACAATTTTAATTATGCAACCGGAAAAGTGTTTAAACTTGGGACAAGAACGCATTTAACAATTACGTCGCTTATTGTTTACACTAAAAAAAAAGAGCACGAAACTGATGACGTCATCTTCCGAGTTTAGAATAAAAAGAAATAAACTAATTCATTCAAATATGATTTAGAGCTATGTACGCAATGAAATGTATACAATATGATTTTCTCGGCCTAAACTTTAAAAAATTATTTTATCTATTTGGATTCTAGATCTAGAGATTCTAGATCTAGATATTCTAGATCATCTAGATATTCTAGATCATCTAGATCTAGAGATTCTAGATCTAGATCTAGATTATCTAGATCTACGGAAAAAACTAGACTTACACAGATGTAGACCCTACCTAGATCTAGAATCTATTCAAATAATACATTTCTATACTAAAGTATTTCAGGCCTTAATTACTTTTAAAAAATCTTTGTTTATCTATGCAATTTGCTAATCTCTATAATATATAAAGCTAAGTTGTCGGGTGCCCGATAGGGGCGACAGAACACGGGGGCCGGTTGGCCGAAAAGTCTACGATGAGGGGGTCAAAACTGACCTCGATTGACCGGCGCCTTATATGGGCGAATTAATTAAGCATTCAAATTCTCAGTGTTTTCGAAAGCCTAAGCGAAGCTGGGCAGCATGCCTAGTACTTTAATAAATGTCACGATAAAGTGATTCCACTACAGTGTACTTAAATAAATGCCAAAGTGATGTCCCCTACAGTGTCCTTCAGTGCTGTCCCCTTGTAACAAATGTCTTCCACCCGCAGGGGAAGACAACCACAAGTATGAGCGAGTGTCTTGTCCGGATGACGACAGTCATTATGATAAGTTAGTGTACCCGAAGGTGAGTAGTCGCCCCTGAAACTATCATAGATACAGTTCAATCATTCCCGCCCCTGAAACTAAAATTGGCGCTGTTAATTAATTAACTAAGATGAGTAGTAATTGTGTAACCACTTGAAACCTACCAAGAAAAGAAACTATTCTAAGAAAATGTTTAGTCCCACGCTTCATTAAACGTTTTCTCCCGGCTCTTGATGGGGTCGGCTGGATAGACTTGTTCGTGAATTTAGCAGCACATTTAAAAATTTAATTGGTCAAGGTTTTTAAAATCACATTACAATGTTGCACATTTTTAATTTGTAGCAGCGGTGGTGAACCCCCCTCCCCACCAATGAACGTCGAAATTAAGGTTTCCATATATATATGTGAGCGGCTGGAGTGTGTTTATCTGTTATTATAATTATTTGTAACTAAGAAGGCGAATGTCGCTTTTTATGTTCCTTTGAGGATTGTTGTGGTTTTTAGTTAAGTAGTCCGCTATTATGGCGCTGATATGATTTCGATTTTACAATGGTTTGTAGCCTGGTTATTGTGTCTTGTTTATATTTTAATGTTATTAGTTATGCAAACTTTGTTTTGAATTGTTGCTCCACTTTGCTTTATGTCCTGAATGTAAGTTATTGTTGTATTAGGGACTATTTTCTTGTGCGTAGCTTTGGTTTCTTTGTTCGTAGTATTGGGTTCTTTGTTCGTGAATGTGGGGTGTCGACAGGGAGGGACGTTCTGCTGGAATGTCGAGGCCTGTGTGTTAAAGAGTTTCTGTGACACCTTTATATGGTGTATGGTAACGACGGTGGTCCGAAATTGGGTGTTTTGTTACGTTGAGTTCTGTTTCTGTTTTGTATGTCTCTAGTGTTCTGTTTGATCTAGATTCTAGTTTTTTTATAATAACTTTTGGTTCCATATTTATTATTTTGTTAAATAAATTTTATATTATTGTTTAAAGTTTTTTTGTTTTTAATTTAGACTAAGGTTAGGTTATTAACCAGTCTGGGTTTATCCAGGCTTGCACTGACCGGACAGTAGTAGTAGATAAGCCTAGGGAAGGGTAGAGTAGATTTTAAGGTATCCCCCCCCCCCCCCCTAGCAGGGCTTACAAATTGGTAGCACGAGTGGGGTCAGTGCTTTAGTCTAGTTAAATTTTTGTTTTTTTGATAGGGCTAGGTGTAGCTTAGATAAATTTTTTGTTTTTGATAGGCCCTTTTTGGAACCATATGTGTTTAGTTTTTGTTTAGTGTAGGAACCGTTTGTTGTTAAAACACCCCATTCGGACGAGATGGCGGAGGTGGCACCAACCATCATCATCGTTCCACCCAGGGAGATCCTAATCCGGAGGTTCCATGGGGACAGCCATGGCTATGAGGTGGACCGGTTCATCAAAGAGGTCCAGTCCCTCTGGAGGGCCAGGGGAAACCTCTCAGTAGAAGAGAGGAAGGACCTCCTCTGGCAGTACCTGGGGGAAGCGGTGAGAGAGGAGCTGAGCTGCAGGGGTGATGACCTGCAGCATGACCCAGAAGCCACCCTCAGGCTGCTCAGAGAGGTGTACGGCGAGAAGAGGAGAGTACCGCAGCTCATGGCCCAGTTTCAGATGGTTGTACAGGGCCAACACGAGTCGGTGAGGGCCTACTCGCACCGACTGCACAGGGCCTTCAAGACCCTGGTTACGAGGCAGAGTGCCCTGCAGGTCCCACAGACTGATGCAGGGTTTCTTCGAGACCAGTTCGTGGAAAACCTGAGCCAGGCCTCAGTCAGACGCCATCTGCACGAGCTGATTTTCCGGGACCCCAAGATCCCCTTCCTGGCCATACGTGATGCGGCCATTCGATGGTCTGGAGACGAGGACCCTCTTGCTGAACCTGCCTACGTGGCAGCAATAAATGCCAGGCCCATTGAAAAATGTTCGTTCAGGTCCAAGCTGGAGGACAAAGTCAACAGGCTCACCGAGCAGCTTGCTGCTCTGCTGAAGCACTTTACGCGGGACCCCAAATTTTCCAATGTGCGCCAAGCACCTCGCAAGCGCACGGAGGTCCAATCAAAGGGCTGCTATAACTGTCACCAGAGGGGTCACCTCGCCCGTCATTGCCATATGGCAAAGAAATATGTGCCCAAAGGGAATCAAGTGACACCGAAGGTATGGCGAGGGGACAAGGTCCTCCGCCCCCGCGAAAGGACTCTGGTGCCTGCCAAGGGTGTACCAACCATTCAGGCGACGGAAGGAGACCCCAGAATGAAGGACGACAAAGTGGTACAGCCATTAGACCAACCTTTTCACCCAGATCCGTCAGTGGTATCAGGCCCAACATCCTGCCTACGCGCCAGCATAACCAGTGTAAAGGTGGACCAATCTGAGGAACTAGAGGCAATGGTTCCACCTAACCCATCCTTAATTAAGGCACCAGGTGGTGGTTCTGGGGCATGCCCCCAGACAGAGTCAAGCAAGAAGGACAAACAGGTCAAAAAGGCACCTGTAGCTGAACTGGCCATAGGCGACCTGGTCCTTCTGAGACAGCCCCCACTTGGCAGAAGCAAAATAGCAGACCTGGACGGCCCGACAGTTTATGTCGTGGTCGAATTACCTCCGATCACCGGCGGGTGTTACGCCATTAAAAAGAAAGATGGCCCTTCTGGCACCCGCCGGGTGGCCAGTACACAGATTAGGAGATATGTGCCTCCCAAGGCTCAACCGCCCTCCCCAAGGCCGGTCAAAGTTGTACCGCCGGCTGCTGCAGCCACATCGTCTGATTTTTTTGCAAAATTTTGTTTTTTGTAAAATTTATGATTGTGCCCTGTGGGCTGATTTTTTTGCAAGTTCTTTTGCAAAATTGTGATTGCAAAGTTTTTGTATTTTTGTAACATTTATGATTATGCCCTGTGGGCTGATTTTTGTTCAAGTTCTTTAGCTTGCGGTGACCGCAAGCTTTAAGGGGCGTGTATGTGAGCGGCTGGAGTGTGTTTATCTGTTATTATAATTATTTGTAACTAAGAAGGCGAATGTCGCTTTTTATGTTCCTTTGAGGATTGTTGTGGTTTTTAGTTAAGTAGTCCGCTATTATGGCGCTGATATGATTTCGATTTTACAATGGTTTGTAGCCTGGTTATTGTGTCTTGTTTATATTTTAATGTTATTAGTTATGCAAACTTTGTTTTGAATTGTTGCTCCACTTTGCTTTATGTCCTGAATGTAAGTTATTGTTGTATTAGGGACTATTTTCTTGTGCGTAGCTTTGGTTTCTTTGTTCGTAGTATTGGGTTCTTTGTTCGTGAATGTGGGGTGTCGACAGGGAGGGACGTTCTGCTGGAATGTCGAGGCCTGTGTGTTAAAGAGTTTCTGTGACACCTTTATATGGTGTATGGTAACGACGGTGGTCCGAAATTGGGTGTTTTGTTACGTTGAGTTCTGTTTCTGTTTTGTATGTCTCCAGTGTTCTGTTTGATCTAGATTCTAGTTTTTTTATAATAACTTTTGGTTCCATATTTATTATTTTGTTAAATAAATTTTATATTATTGTTTAAAGTTTTTTTGTTTTTAATTTAGACTAAGGTTAGGTTATTAACCAGTCTGGGTTTATCCAGGCTTGCACTGACCGGACAGTAGTAGTAGATAAGCCTAGGGAAGGGTAGAGTAGATTTTAAGGTATCCCCCCCCCCCACCCTAGCAGGGCTTACATATATATATATATATATATATATATATATATATATATATATATATATATATATATATATATATATATATATATATATATATATATATATATACAATGACAAGTTCGCAATTATAGTGGTTAGGCTTTTTGAAGAATATCTGAACTAGCTTTAGTTATTAGAATATATCTGAACTAGCTTTACTTATTAGAATATATCTGAACTAGCTTTACTTATTAGAATATATCTGAACTAGCTTTAGTTATTAGAATATATCTAAACTAGCTTTACTTATTAGAATATATCTGAACTAGCTTTAGTTATTAGAATATATCTGAACTAGCTATAGTTATTAGAATATATCTAAACTAGCTTTAGTTATTAGAATATATCTGAACTAGCTTTAGTTATTAGAATATATCTGAACTAGCTTTAGTTATTAGAATATATCTGAACTAGCTTTAGTTATTAGAATATATCTAAACTAGCTTTAGTTATTAGAATATATCTGAACTAGCTTTAGTTATTAGAATATATCTGAACTCGCTTTAGTTATTAGAATATATCTGAACTACCTTTAGTTATTAGAATATATCTGAACTACCTTTAGTTATTAGAATATATCTGAACTAGCTTTAGTTATTAGAATATATCTGAACTAGCTTTATTTATTAGAATATATCTGAACTAGCTTTAGTTATTAGAATATATCTAAACTAGCTTTAGTTATTAGAATATATCTGAACTAGCTTTATTTATTAGAATATATCTGAACTAGCTTTAGTTATTAGAATATATCTAAACTAGCTTTAGTTATTAGAATATATCTGAACTAGCTGTTGAAACATTTGTTGACCACTGAAGGTAATCTGCCTGTCCCCAGGATGTGGCCGACGAGGATTTGAACCAGCGCCTGCAGCACATCGAGGAGACGCAGGACCGCATGGCCAAGGACTTCCACCTGAGTCAGCAGGCCATTCTGGGTGAGATCCGGCGTCTGACTGACTCCATGGAGCACCTGAAGACCATGAGCATCAACGTCCAGCGCTCGGTGGTCGAGTCCTCCACCGTCCTGCAGGAGACCGTGGAGAATCTCAAGAAACAGTTTCTGGAAACTTCCGACCACCTGGGTCAGCACGTGCTGCAGGTCAGGCGTGACGTCTTGAACCTGAAGAAAGAGGGCGGGGCCGGCTCGACCCCTGACCCCGCTAGTCCCCAGCACGACACGCGGGTCAAGCACAGCTTCGAGTGGGACATCAACAGCGTGGACAACCTGATCAAGACCCAGGGTCACGTGTCCAGCTATTCCTACCACATCGGCGAGCTCAACTACAAGCTGCTGGGGGCCGCCGACTTCACCAAGGACGGGCTGATGTTCATCAAGATCTCCGGCGAGTCAACCCATCCCTCCGGCAACGATCACCTGACCAAGTCGGGCAGGTTTGAGTGTAAGGTCAGCGTGACCGACCGCTCGGGGAACTTGGTGGACTGGGTCATCGGGAAAGTGAGCGGGGATTTCTTCAAAGACAAAGTTTGGATGGTCGGGAACGCCTCAGTGCCAGACCTGAAGAAGAAAGGTTACTGCGTGCAGGGGAAGACATTCAAACTCAAGTTCGCCATTGACATCTTTAAGTAGCGCCATCAGGGGAAGACATTCAAACTCAAGTTCGCCATTGACATCTTTAAGTAGCGTCATCAGGGGCAGATAACATTCAGTCCCTTACAGGACTTCCATAAGCGACGCTGGAACCGTATCTGATTGGCTGTTGCTGGGAGACCCGTGTCCATGTCCACTGGTCAAACAGGTGCTGGTCCACTGGTCAAACAGGTGGGCGAGAAAATCATTTGGCTGAGATACAGGGGAGGGAATCCTAAGGGGAAACTACATGCGCCAGTGTTTGTTTACAAACTTTGTCTCTATGGGTGGGCTGTTGGTGGGGCTGTTGGTGGGCTGTTGGTGGCAACGTGTGAGACCCACCCTGAGAGCTGGAATCATTTCGTAGGCAGTCAGATGTAATCAGATGTAATCAGATGTAAGCTTTACTACGGCCACTGACAGCACTATGGCCACTGACAATGGCCACTTCTGTTAGACGTTTAGTGTAGTTTTAGATCAAGTTGTTTTACAGCAGCGTGTTGAAATAAAATCGCCCCGTGTCGTGCTTGTGTTGTTCAACTTGACGGGAAAATGCGCCTTTAATAAAAATGTGAAAGAACGGGAAACACTTATACTCGTGCGGGAATTCCCGATATAAAATTCAACAATTGACATTGACACTCCATGTAAAAATAAACAATGTAGAAATTGTTTTGTTATTGCAAGTTTTTATAACACGCTCTTATTTAAATTGCTTCCTCGTACTTGGTTTTCTCTGTTGTCATGGATCGAAACTGGCGAGCGAAATTGCAACCACTTCTAACCGACCAATTTCTCTGAAATTAGCACATGGGTAAAGACCCAATAACAATGAAATCTGACCTCAATTTCTACTTAATTAGATGCTTAATTAATTTTTATTAAATTAAAAAAATGATTTTCTTTAAATTATATAATAATGAACTACTAAATTTTAAAAAATAAAAATAAAAACACGGGTCGCTTCAATACGTAAGATAGAAGGCCCCGCTTTTTTTTTAGTTTTTATGGTAGTTCGCTGTTAGATATTTAAACAAAATTATTTATTTCTCCTATTTAGTGTAAAAAGTAAAGTTCCCTTTTCAAACCTGACGGTCTATAGGGCAAGTGAAGTAGAGTTCACTATTTGTTTCTGTGACCTCGGCATATGAAGAGATAGTGTGGTCAGCACTATGCCCAGCCGCCTTTACTTTCCCTAACATGAGTTAAGTACCCATCAGAGTTGGGTGGACTCAGGGACGGTCTACAGACTTGAACCCGGATTCGAACTCGAGACTTACGGGTTAGCTATCCAGCTCTCTACCGCTAGACCACTCCGTGTATTATCACATAAAAGATTGTTATTAGATTTTTTTATAAATTGCTTTTATAACTTAACCTGCCCCCTCCCCTCTCACATAAAGCCTGAAAACCTAATGCGTCTTGCTCATTATTCAAATATTATTCAACGAACCGTTCGTTAACTGAAACGTCCCTTGAATAAAAGGTTCGTTAACAGAAACACGAATTTCCTTAGATCATAAATTGAAGTCATTTTAAGCCCAAAATAATTTATCAACCATCGAAAGATTATTTCGACTGACTTTTAGCTTTTAATTCGCATATAAAAAAAACCCCAACAACTGTTGCTATAGTAACTAAAATAGATCAATGTTTGCGGCATGATCTAAACAAGCATAACTTCATGTATGGACGAAATGTAGGTCGCTGCTATATCCTCTTTAATTAGACCTTCATTAAGTAGAGTCAGGTCCTCATTAATTAGTCAGTCCCTCTCTTTAACTAGTCAGGCCCTCATTAATTAGTCAGTCCCTCTCTTTAACTAGTCAGGCCCTCTTTAATTAGTTAGTCCCTCTTTAATTAGTCAGTCCCTCTTTAATTAGTCAGTCCCTCTTTAATTAGTCAGTCCCTCTTTAATTAGTCAGTCCCTCTTTAATTAGTCAGTCCCTCTTTAATTAGTCAGTCCCTCTTTAATTAGTCAGTCCCTCTTTAATTAGTCAGTCCCTCTTTAATTAGTCAGTCCCTCTTTAATTAGTCAGTCCCTCTTTAATTAGTCAGTCCCTCTTTAATTAGTCAGTCCCTCTTTAATTAGTCAGTCCCTCTTTAATTAGTCAGTCCCTCTTTAATTAGTCAGTCCCTCTTTAATTATTCAGTCCCTCTCTTTGACTAGTCAGTCCCTCTTTAATTAGAGTCATGTCCTCTTTAATTATTCAGTCCCTCTTTAATTAGTCAGTCCCTCTTTAATTAGTCAGTCCCTCTTTAATTAGTCAGTCCCTCTCTTTGACTAGTCAGGCCCTCTTTAATTAGTCAGTCCCTCTTTAATTAGTCAGTCCCTCTTTAATTAGTCAGTCCCTCTTTAATTAGTCAGTCCCTCTTTAATTAGTCAGTCCCTCTTTAATTAGTCAGTCCCTCTTTAATTAGTCAGTCCCTCTTTAATTAGTCAGTCCCTCTTTAATTAGTCAGTCCCTCTTTAATTAGTCAGTCCCTCTTTAATTATTCAGTCCCTCTCTTTGACTAGTCAGTCCCTCTTTAATTAGAGTCATGTCCTCTTTAATTATTCAGTCCCTCTTTAATTAGTCAGTCCCTCTTTAATTAGTCAGTCCCTCTCTTTGACTAGTCAGGCCCTCTTTAATTAGTCAGTCCCTCTTTAATTAGTCAGTCCCTCTCTTTAACTAGTCAGTCCCTCTTTAATTAGTCAGTCCCTCTCTTTAACTAGTCAGGCCCTCGTTAATAAGATTCAGGCCCGTCTAAAAAGCACCGTTTGAGTAAACATCATTACTATGTTTGTTTTATCCAAACATTTCTTTCAGCAAATACCTTAAAGAACTTTATCATGGCTCGTGTTTCCCTTGTAGCAGAAACTAGGTCAAAGAGTTAAAGGAACTCTAAAAATAGCTACGACCTTTACTTAATTTTTAAGAAACGAAAATGTCAAGCAACATTGAAGTTTGAACCCAACATCAAACACCAGGGCAGCGAGTATGCCTACATACACTTGGCTAATATTGCGTCTAATTTGTGTATTCAAACCACAGGTCTATCGAGGCGTATATTGGACCATTCACGCATGCGCAGGTCATTAAGATTCAAGTGGTGGAACCAGGAAGTAAAACTGTGACCTACATTAGAATGTCACCAGTGTAAACCTTGAGAGATAGAGATCTTACACAAACCTGACGTTGTTTTTTTGTTTTCTACAGGTCAGTAAAGCAGAGTTTCTTCCACAAAGCCCCTCCGAAATTTTTTTTACCGCCCCCGAACGAAATGAAATTGATATAATTTATATAGAAAATATATGCTTTTAACAGTGTCCGCCCCCCCCCCCCCCCCGACGAAAGTCTACCCCCCCCCCCCCCCCGAAAATTTCAAGTGCCCCCCCGGAGAAAAAAGTCTGGAAGAAACACTGCAGTCACGAGAATAGTAGAAGTTGTATACATGCACTCTACTGCCACGGAGCTTAAGTGTTGATCAAAGGTATATATATATATATATATATATATATATATATATATATATATATATATATATATATATATATATATATATATATATATATATATATTCACACAGACATTCATTCGTACGTGTATACATATGTTGACTTCTGTCACGTATTTGCCCCGTGCTAATAAATTCAATTGAAATATAACGCAGTATGATGTCTTCATATGTTGTTCACCGGTTTGACCTGGGAAGGATCAGGTAAACAATATTCACCTGACGTCATCAGTTTCTGCCCAAAATACCGTACTGTCTGTAAAATCTGCCGTAAGTACCGTGCAGGTGAATCGAGTCCAGTGCAGGTTAGATTACCTCCCTGTACAGAGAGTGTGTACACAGCAAAAACTTTTTCAAACGTCCCCTGATCCTAAAATCTAGCCGACAATTTGATTGGTTAAAACTATCTACTTCTCTACCTAATATCACGTGATCAAACTTCCTGTTACGTAACCCGTGGAACCTAGATGGAACCTGTATGGAAGAACCTGTATGGAACCTGTATAGAACCTGTGAAGAACCTGTAAGGAACCTGTGAAGAACCTGTATGGAACCTGTATGGAACCACGTATGTCATTGGAGTGAAACGATTGACAGCAGCCAGCCATCACGTATGACTTAAAAAACCAATCACAATCTGCAGGTGTTACATAATACGTTGCAGGTGATGTCAGATTTTCTTACGTTCAGTTACATATGGTCGTATGGTTGTATGGGAATAAGTTTTAATATGGGGTATGTAGTTGTGCTGTGCGCGCGCGCGCGCACACACACACACACACACACACACACACACACACACACACACACACACACACACACACACACACACACACACACACACACACACACACACACACACACACACACACACACACACACACACACACACACACACACACACATATATATATACACACATATATATCATTTAGGCTTACATGTGTGTTGATCACCGAGTAGGTCATCATCTTTTTCTTGTCATCAATTATTATATTAGAGGGGATTTCCTCTAAGACATTTAAGTAACACCTGTCAACATGTTAAACACCATACTTGCCGTCCCACTTCAGCCAGCTTATATTTTTGGACTTGCTTCCATAAACTTTGTCCTCAAAGAAAACTCTCCAGCCGGCAGTGTTTGATTTTGGTCATCTCTCCACTGGCAGCGTTTCTTCCAGGCATCATTCCCCCCCCCTCCCCCGAATGTATTAGAATTTTTATAGAAAATATATACTCTTACTAGTGTCCGCCTCCCCCCCCCCACCTGAACAAAAATGTCTGTGATCTAAGGGAGGTAAAACCATATACATTTTTCTGGAAAATATTAAGATGAATTACCTACCTTGACTAATGAAGACTTTGAAAAAAAAACGTCATCAAAAGTTAACACAAGAGTTGATGTCCCTTATTAAAGTGTTGGTGATGAGGTGGCAGAGTGGTATTGCGAGTTGTAATAAGATTTAGTATATGTAGAGGGTGGTTATTTTTCGACATTTGGTGGTCAGGGGTGGGTTTTTCCAATTATAGATGGGAGAAGAGAGGGCCTGAGATTGTCTCTTTATGGCGGGGTGTGATGGTGTGGGGTGGTGTAAGGTAGTGTGTGGTGGGGTGTGGCGGGGTGGGGTGGTGTGGTTTAAGGTGGTGTATGATGGTTTTCTACCGCCCAGTCTAGCCAAGCCCCCCCCCCCGTGTCCAACACAACACCGACCACCCCCTCCACTGTTCCCCTGTCAGCCCTGCTCCCCTCCCCTGCCCCTGTCTGTCTGCCAGCCTCCCACTAATGGAGCCAACAATGGCCGCAAACAATGACGTCAGTACAAGCGAGGCCACGCACTAATCACAGAATTCTTGCTGCCCGCCCTTTGCTAGGGGACCTCGCGTTTCACAAGCGGAAGTTGTTTTAGGTGCACTTGTTTAGTGGCATTTGGTGCACTTGTTTAGTGGCATTTGGTGCACTTGTTTAGTGGCATTTGGTGCACTTGTTTAGTGGCATTAGGTGCACTTGTTTAGTGGCATTTGGTGCACTTGTGTAGTGGCATTTGGTGTACTTGTGTAGTGGCATTTGGTGCACTTGTGTAGTGGCATTCAGTATGCTTTCTCAAACTGTAGTGGCATTCAATTTGTGCTTAGTTATTCGACTGTGATATTTTATTGAACTTTTTCTCTCGCGTTAACGGATTGACACAACCATAAGGCAAGTTGGTGGACCATTTTCTTACAAGACAGACTTTAGGATTCACAGACTTTAGTTAGAGGATTCTCAGACAGACTTGTTACGGCCAAACAGACAGTCTGAAGGCCACTTGTTGTTGACAGCACTAGGTTAGAATACAGGGGAGTTAAGCATCTAATCATCACTAGGGGAGAGGACCCGTGGCTCCAAGTTCTCTGAGAGAAACTACCAGTCAGCGATGTGTGCTGGCTTCACATGACGGGAGGAGATTGACGGAAGTGGTGAGAAAGTGAAACTAGGGTTCACATGACGGCAGGACATTCACGGAAGTGGTGAGAAAGTGAAACTAGGGTTCACATGTCATTCACGGAAGTGGTGAGAAAGTGAAACTAGGTGGACTTCCGGAAGCTGAGCCAGGGCCTGCAGGATGGGCATCAGGAGCTCCCGGCTCTCAGAGGACCAGCTGCAGGAGCTGCAGGCCTGCACGTACTGTAAGTACTCACGGTCAAGGTCAGGCTCTAGTCGGGGGGGGGGGGGTAGACAACCATTGTCACGGTCAAGGTCAGGCTCTAGTCGTGGGGGGGGGGGGGAGACAACCATTGTTACGGTCAAGATCCAGTTCTATTCGGGGGGGGGGGGGGGAGACAACCATTGTCACGGTCAAGGTCAGGCTCTATTCGTGGGGGGGGGGTGCGTGCACGTACTGTAAGTACTCACGGCCAAGGTTAGGCTCTAGTCGGGGTGAATAATTATACGGTCACCATAGAGGACATGTCTGACGACAGTAAAAAAAAAACTTTTTTGTCAGGTAGAACATTTGTTAATTAGGTTTCGTCAGGTAGTACATTTGTTAATTAGGTTTTGTCAGGTAGAACATTTGTTAATTAGGTTTTGTCAGGTAGTACATTTGTTAATTAGGTTTTGTCAGGTAGAACATTTGTTAATTAGGTTTTGTCAGGTAGAACATTTGTTAATTAGGTTTTGTCAGGTAGTACATTTGTTAATTAGGTTTTGTCAGGTAGAACATTTGTTAATTAGGTTTTGTCAGGTAGAACATTTGTTAATTAGGTTTTGTCAGGTAGAACATTTGTTAATTAGGTTTTGTCAGGTAGAACATTTGTTAATTAGGTTTTGTCAGGTAGAACATTTGTTAATTAGGTTTTGTCAGGTAGAACATTTGTTAATTAGGTTTTGTCAGGTAGAACATTTGTTAATTAGGTTTTGTCAGGTAGAACATTTGTTAATTAGGTTTTGTCAGGTAGAACATTTGTTAATTAGGTTTTGTCAGGTAGAACATTTGTTAATTAGGTTTTGTCAGGTAGAACATTTGTTAATTAGGTTTTGTCAGGTAGAACATTTGTTAATTAGGTTTTGTCAGGTACTCAGGTGAGGGCGGCGGGGCCGGGTAGGTTAAGCTTATGGTTGCTGAACCGAAAAGTCGAAAGCCTCGGGCAGATAATGCGGGATAGCTGGGGACAATCAGGAAAGTTAACACCGAAGTTCATCTGATTTAGCGGCCCATATGGCGCGTAACATGTCATACTGAATTGTACTGTATCTCTTCCAATACTTGTAGTAGGAAGTAGGGGGCAGTTAGGTCATGTTTAGTTGTTTAGTTGTTAGCTTTTGGTTGGGTTTTGTAGTTGTTTGTTTGGTAGTTAGGTTTAGTTTGGTAGTTTGTGTAATGGCGGGCATGAGTGTAAAGGTCAGCTTCCGCCGCTAGAGGGCGATAAAGTGAGACCCTCGCGCCAGGCTCGTGCTGTTTGAGTCCTCAAAGTTTGTCTCTCGTTGTGTTGGTGAGTCTGTCTAACAGGGGAGGATGGTGGTAGCGTTTTACTCACAGATGGATCGATGAAAAAAATATACATTCAGGTTTATTTCATTTATTACAGTTTATAATTCTCTTACCTGTTCAACTTTTCAACTCACAAACAACTCACAAACAACTCACAACTCACAAACAACTCACAAACAACTCACAAACAACTCACAAACAACTCACAAACAACTCACAAACAACTCACAAACAACAACTCACAAACAACTCACAAACAACTTACAGGCATGTTATTAGCAAAAATAGCTTGCGTATTGTAGAGATTAAAAGCAGGTTTTACCCCAGTACCTCCACTAACCTCTGTAAACTAGCAGATAAAGCCGCTCGTCCTTAAATTAGACAAGACTTCATCTAGACCGTACCTTTCGATCCCGAACCCAACCCTACATTTGGACCCCGACCCCAACCCTACATTTGGACCCCGAACCCAACCCTACAGGCCATGAATCAAGTCCCAATGCCGACAGCTTCTATCTAGACGTTGTGTGTTCACGTATTCTGATTGGTAGAAGTCTGCATGGCGGTACACGTGTTACACAGGTATCTATAATATTAAGCTGCTAGGTAGTGTGTCATGCACTGGTATAGGCACTTTGTCTTCTTAGGTGTTGGAGAAAGTGGAAATATATATATATATATATATATATATATATATATATATATATATATATATATATATATATATATATATATATAGGCGTATTTACAGCTACTTTAATAATGATTGACGGATAGGGAAAAAAACCATTTGGTTAACGATATCGAATTTTCTTAAAATCAGATGGCAACAGAGGAGTGTCATAATTAGGTCAGAGAAGGCCTAGAGACAAATAGACTAGAGTTATCTTCCCCAGTTCACCACATCAAGGACGGACCAATAGGAATCTTCCTTAGATGAAAGAAGTAATTCGAAAGTTAATTTTCTGTTCTTGATTTTTTTCCCCGTTTAACAGCACTTGAAGGCCCGGGTTTGAGAGAATATTTGTGGAGACAGAACCATTTCGTGATTCTCTGTGTTAGAATCGTTGCTTTAAGTGCTGGTAAACAATGTCACATTGTTAGCTGTAATAGCATAGTACATTTCAGGAGTCACTACTTGGCTTTAATATTACACACACACATATACACACACACATACACACGCACGCACGAACGCACACACTCACGCATATACACATACACACAGTAGCGTATGCAGGGGGGGAGCAGGGGGAGCGGCCGCTCCCCCTCTGGCAATTTTCAGCAAAGTGGCGCCTTTTTGAAACTTTTTAAACTCTAAGTTTTAAACAATGATATTTGTTAAAAAATATTTTTGGTCGGCACATTTATGTAAATCACAAGCTTTCTTTTCATGCAGCAATTAAGCATTTTTGTACTAGTCTAGTAGTGTCTACGTTTACAAAAAGTATTAACAGCTGCATCAGTTTGCCATTCTAAAAATAACCATTAGGATGCATTGCAATGTTTAAAAAACCTTTACGGTAGTACCACTTGGCAAGAGGGGTGTTAAGTTTAAGGCAACTGTATAATGTATTTTCTTACGAATAATTGAATTAGAAAATGTTATACATAAAACTTCACACATAATTACTTTATATATACTTTATATATACAGTTTGAATCGTGTGATTAATTTTTGAAAAAATTACAATACAGAAACAAATACAACTGATGTGGCACCTCTATTTAAATTTACTTATGAGCAAACTGCGTAGTGGTGGGGAAATTTTGACAAAGTCAAAAACGTCATCACGATGAAGTAGTAGTATTCTTACAGTTTGGACGATAGTGATTACGATTATAAATTATATGAAACAGTTACAACCCCCCTCCCTATTTCTGTAATATGTATTTGTGTAATATATATTTGTGTAATATATATGTATGTTTAGAACAGTCATCTAAAAACTATGTTTACTATGTTTACTCTGAGTTGGTTATCTCCACCCCCCCCCCAACACACACACACCCCACCACCGCAATTGTGTAGAGCGACATTAATGTCACACCTAGGTATACACTGGGTTGGATAATTGACCTAATGTGACCGGACAGTGGTGAATGAAGTTGACCCCCCCCCCCCAACCCACCCTGAACTGATCTGTTAAGTACATGTAGAAAAACGCGTAATGATGTACCAAAGTAACATGCCGCCAGAAAATTAGCTTTGTAAACGTAAAACTCTGTAAATATTGTTTTTGTAATTACCAGTAAAAAGGTGTGTGATCAATACAGTGATCTAACCCATACCTATCACCATGTTAAAAATGATCTTTAAAGAACAAAAAGAAGCAATAGTTAGTTAAAAATATATGATCTGAACTAAATGACAAATGTTTTGTTAAATGTAGGCTGTTATTCCGACCGTTTTTTACTTTACATTGAAAAGTGTGGTTTTTATACCAACTCTGATTTTAAAAACTTTCATTATGCTGTAATACTTTAGCATTTATGATGACAATATATTAAATTCTGATTATAGACAAAAACATTTTGTAAACACGAATAGTGTTAAACAATTTTATTATATTCTAAAGTAATTATTTATTTGTTTTGACATTTATAATTAAATTTGTAGATATATACATATTTATATTTAGAGAGTGATTATTTCCCCTATTTCACTTGTCTTAAATAATTTCTCAGGAATTATTATGTAAGAAATTTTTTTTACAAGAATTACAAAACAGATTGTGATACGTTCATTGTTTTTGGTTGTAGTGTGTGTATATTTTATTTTTTAGATTGATACAATTTTTGTTTGTCGCCCTTCATTGTGTGTTTTTTCTTATTTCTTCAGAGTGCTACTTTCAATTTATTTTACATCATAGCGAAGTAATAACATACAGCTAGTAATTATATATATATACTAGCCGTCCCGGCCAGGCCCTGCTCTGGCTTCTGTGAAAAACCTTTCTGTTAAAGACCATTACCTGTGTGTTTAGTAATCATCATAAACCCGGCATTGCACACCCAAACCAAAACCAAAACAACAAAACGCAAACATAACGCTAACACAATTACAAATACAAACGAAAACAAAAACCTAACAACTAACCCAACCACAACCACAAACACCAATACGAACACAAAGAAAAAAAAACGAAAAAGCAAACGAAAACAAACCAAATCCAAATGCAAAACCAACCACAAACCCAAAGAAAAAAACACAAACGAAAAAACAAACGAAAACAAACCAAATACAAACGCAAAACCAACCA